>NW_028241891.1:0-18980 GCF_964263255.1 Lissotriton vulgaris
ACTTGGGGGCAGATTTATGAGTTCTGGCGCATCCCTGCAAATCAGGATAGATAGATAGGTAGATTTCACTGCGTCAGTTTTACGGGGCTTTCCTACGAGGGAACGCCCACCCTGCGACAGAACGCCCACATGAAACCTGACGCAGGTTTCATGTGGCGCAGGGCTTTACAATGTGAGGCATATGCCTAGATGCGTCACGTTGTAAATAGGTCGCAGGGATGCACCACGTTTCCGCGCCGTTGCGTCACGCAACGGCAGGGTAAACGTGGTGCAAGTCCATCAGAAATCTGCCCCTAGGAGTTTATTACTGTACCGTCCAAACTCATGTTTTTCTCGTGAGTTTCTGTTGGAATTCCAAAAGAATGACAGGACTCAGAAGTTAGGAAGATGCTTGTTTAATCGACCATCCACTCTCCTCACTAGAGAACACACCAACATTCCACGGGGAGCTTCAGGATGGGAGAATCCAACAGGGACAGGGAGTAGGGGTGGACAGATTGTACCAGCAAGGCTAATTATAACACATCTCCCTTCCTTATAATGAGTACAAACAACTCTTAAAAACAGGATGCAGAGTGGCAACTGGTAGGCTGGACAAGTGCCAGCGGGGGAACAGCAGGAGCACCTAGCAAACAGGTTATGGTTTCACATATACAATGTTGTCAAAACTCCACCATTGACCATTTTCAAACTGTACCACATTTTTCAACACTTTAACAATCTTACTAGGAGAGTGAAACTTGCTGAGAGTGGTTCCCGACTTGGTGTTCCTTCGGGCTTGCGCCAGGTCTCCCACCTCCCACTTTTGGACCTTCACTCCATGTTTTTGATCATACCACTGTTTATACTTGGTTTGATGTTGTCTGACCTTCTCTCCTGCCTCCTCCCAATCTACTTCCCTGACATCACCACCCTTTAACCAACTGGGATTTAACTTGGTACATGGTTCCCTTCCACGTAAGGACACGAAAGGAGAGACCCCAGTTACTCTATTGGGTGATGTGTGATAAGCCCACAGACATTACCTCAAAGAGTTTTCTACGTCATGTCCATTGATGGCAGCTAGCTGGATATTTTCTTTAATGACCCTATTTGCTCTCTCCACCAGGCCATTGGCTTTCGGGCAATAGAGGGCTGTGGTTTCATGCCTTATGCCTGAAATTTTCAGAAACTCCTGCATTTCCTCAGAGGTGAATTGTACCCCATTGTCAGTAATTAATGTGGAAGGTATACCTTCCTCATAGAACATCTCTTTCAGGAATTGAATCACTGATTTGGTAGTGATGTTGTGCACAAACTTTTGCTTGATCCAGTGTGAAGTATAATCGATCAGAACCAACATGAATCTTTTCTGCACACCCAGATTCTGCATAGGTCCAATAATGTCCATTGCCAATTTGTTCCATGGCTTCTTCGGGACACTTACTGGAGACAACGGAGACTTGTTTATCACTTTTGACTTAACTCTTTTTGCACAAGCCCCACACTCCTTTACAACTTCTTCAGTCATGGCATCCATTTTTTAGAACCAGAAATTAGTTCTTACTCTTGCCTTGGTGGTACTACGCCCAAGGTGGCCTTCATGCGCCAAGTCAATGACTCTCTTCTGTAGTTCCCTGGGAGGTATCACTCTATTGTTACGATAAACTTTTCCTCCGATGACACTTAATTAATTTCTTATCTCCCAAAATTCTTCCACTTCCGCTTCAACCTCTTTCTTCTTGTTTAGCCATCCCTTCTTGACATGCTCTTTTAAGACACTAAGCTCTTTGTCCTCCTTCATACCATCTTCCCACTCTTTTTCCGTGATGGCAGGAAAATCCATCATCATTATTGGACTGTCCAGAGCTTCCTCAGGTACTCCTTCCTCTGGTAATGGTGATCTTGAGAGAAAATCTGCAATGGTATTTTCCTTGCCCGGCACATGTTCAATCTTGAAATTGTAATGTTCCAGTCCTAGGATCCATCTGCTGATGCGCGGGGTGCAATTCTCCAGGCCTTTCACAGAGAATATAAACGTGAGTGGCTTGTGATCCGTCCGGATTGTGAATCTCAATCCACATAGAAAAAACTTAAAATGCCTGACCGCCCAAAAACACGCCAAGGCTTCACGTTCGATTACCGAATAGTTCTTTTCTGGTGGAGAAAGGCTCCTGGACGCATAGGCAATAATCTTCTCCTCATTTCCATTTTTCTGGACTAAGGTGGCACCCAACCCATAGTTTGAGGCATCAGATGCAAGAATAGTTTTCCTATTCGAGTCAAATGTTCCAAGGGCTGGGGAATTGATTAAATCATCTTTTAAGGCATTCGCAACGGCCTCCTGCTCCTCATTCCACACAAACTCCTTGTTTTTTAGGTCTCGTGACCTACAATGCGCGCAAGCGCATTGAGGGAGCGAGAATTCAAGTGCTCAAAATCCTCGTGAAACCACGGGCTTTTTGCTGCGGTTTTCATTAAGTTCACGTGGCCACAGGCACGCGCTTTTTGGCCATAAACTTGCATTTCTCCTCCCCCTCCCCAGCCAGCTTCCCCCAGGCCATAGCAGCACTCCTCCCACTGCACTCGGCCCCTGCTGCTTCACACCGTGTCGCATTTCTCCTCCCTCCTCCCCTTCTCTGCCTTCCCTCCGTCTTTGGATTGTTGGCACCGAGCTGCTCCGCTGCCACACAGATGCTTAGTGTTCGGCTGATCTAATTAAGCTGTGCAGGTTGGGATTGTAGTTTGCATCAGCAGCGTCCGGTGCGAACTCTTAGATAAGAAAGGGCCACTTGTGCCGAAAGCACAGATTTCTGCATCATGTATGTTAGCTCTAGCTCCTTGAGAAACCAGTGGCCATTTGTCACTGCCAGATTAAAAATAGACCCAACTCTCAGCCTTGCATGGTTTATATTTAAAAAGGCACGCATAACTCTGCTGGTTAATTACATTGCCGCAGCATTGTATGAAACTGCACAGGGCGGGTTTGTTACTCAATCATCTCCCAGGATTAGTTTTGCCAACAGCCACTTCATGCACGCCCCACTCCCCCTACTCCGCCCTCAAAGCAAGACATTTCCCAAAGCCCCTTCACGCGCTCCGCAGGTCATAAACCGGCCCATCTGCTCGTGAATCAGCCCCCCTCCCAGTGCTGCCTGTCCTTCTTCAAAGGCAGCTTGAAACCCGAGCTGCCTTCTGCCATTGCATTCTAAACTCTTTTTAAACACTCAATCATGCCACCACCCCGTCTTGTGCGCTGGTCGCCCTTCATGTTTTATGCACTTTTGTTTTAATTTCCCCCCCTTACTTTTGTACCACCACTTCAAAGTTGTCAGAATGCGGACTCGAATCCAGTTCCCCTGCATCAAAGTCGACCGCTCCAGCCATTACGCCAGAGCCTCTTCATTGCCCAGTTCTGCCTGATCAACCCCCCACCCCCTCCCAAATCACAGGCATAACGGGATCAGCCTTTTCGTAAAGGTCACTTTATCCACTGTATAAGGAGGAAGCTCTTCAGATGGGCGGAGTTGTGAATAGTTTAACTCATTGACCGCGGACCACTGATCAGCTGTCTACTCCTCATGACCAGGGAACCGTGCTTAATGTTTCAGCTTAGCGCCCGTTTTTATGTAAACACAGGTAATACAAACAATGGCAGCTGTAGCATTATTTTCACAGCAGGCACCCGCTCCCATAACTCGTTTTTTAAAATTTACATTAAATCATGACTGCAGGAGTCTTCTTGTGCGCCGCTGAACCAAGTCGTTTTTTTAATACACAATCTTCTTAGCACCGTCTTGTGCGCTGGTCGCCTTTCATGTTTTATGCACTTTGTTTTAATTTCCCCCCCTTACTTTTGTACCACCACTTCAAAGTTGTCAGAATGCTGACTCGAATCCAGTTCCACTGCATCAAAGTCGCCCGCTCCAGCCATTACGCCAGAGCCTCCTTATTGCCCAGTTCTGCCTGATCAACCCCCACCCCCTCCAAATCACAGGCATAACGGGATCAGCATTTTCGTGAAGGTCACTTTATCCACTGTATAAGGAGGAAGCTCTTCAGATGTGAATAGTCCACAATACCTTAGATGTTGCCCCAGTGCTTAATTTGTAAAATATTAAGCGCCAGGACTCTGACCAATTTTGATGTATACATTATTCCTAAACAACTGTTCTACTCATCTCTAAATTAGATGAGCAGTGCCACCAAATGGTAGACTGTTCTAAGTATGGTGTTGACCATTAGATGCCAGTGCCGTGAGCACCGATGTTCCCGCTGATTAAACAAACAAGCACTGGCGTTGCCAATAGGTCTCGCAGTAGGAAAGTTGGAGCTATTACAATTGCAAATAACAATGCCTTTTATTTTTGTTTTCATTTTTAAAACATAAAGGGCTTTGTCATTTACAAAACCAATAGCTCCAACTTTCCTACTGCGAGACCTATTGGCAACGCCAGTGCTTGTCTTTAACATCTCTCTCATGGGTTCGCACTTAGCAGCAAAATTGTCCACATATTTTGACATATATTCCATAAGCCTCAAAAAGGACTTGAGCTCTTCTTTGTTTCTTGGATTGGGAGCTTCCTTTACTGCTCGGATCAAACTGCTCTTTGGTCTAAATCCTTCTTCCGAGATCGAATGACCCAGGTATTCAACTTGTTGTACTTTTATTTTGCACTTTTCCTTCTTCACTGTTCGGCCAGCATCCATGAGTCTTTTAAAAACTTGCCTCAATACCCCATCGTGTTCTTCTGAATTCTTTCCATAGACCAAGATATCATCTTGGAAGCACATTGTGCTTTCCACACCTTCCAGGATCTTCTGCATAGCTCTTTGGAAAATAGCTGCAGCTGACGCAAGGCCAAAAGACATCCTTTTGAACATGAATGCTCCGAAAGGTGTAATGAACGCCGTGAGTGGCCTTGAATCCGGATGTAGTTCGATCTGGTGGTACGCCATGGATAGATCTATCACACTGAAATACCTTGCGGGCCCATGGTGCTTAGCATTTCATTGATTACTGGCAAGGGATGTCTTTCTACCCAGATGCAGTCATTTAGACTGCGCAAGTCCACACAGAGGCGGATCCCTTCACCATTGGATTTGGCCGCGATAACTATCGGAGCCAACCACTCTGTACAGTCTATAGGTTGGATTATATCCAAGTCACATAACTTGCGCAGCTCATTTTCCAAAGGCTCTTTCAGTTTAAAAGGCACTGTGCGCAAACTGTGCACCACTGGTTTTGCATTTTGCTTTAATTTGATCCTATGTTGAAAATTGTGCAAACATCCTAGTTCCTCTTTGAAAAGCTGTTTGAATTCTTCACAAATCTTCTCACCCACCGGAAACTTCTCTGTGAGCAAAACTTGTTCAGCACTATTAGGGTCCAGTATGATTCCCAACTCCTTTTGATGTACCCATCCTAAAAGATTTGAACCCGACTTTACAACATATACTGTCCCATAGGTTTTCCTGTCCTTGAATTGTAGCTGCACATCCTTCATGCCCAAAAGGGGAATGTTTCCCTTATTGTATCCTGTGGGAGAAATATCTGGGTTTTTTAACTCACTAATCTTATTTTTTCCCATGGAGACATAATCATCCTTATTGAGTAAAGTGAACGGAGAACAGGAATCAGCAAACATTTCAACACGTTCATCATCAATTAATACATCACATTTGGGATAAATAGAATTCACTGTGTCGCTGACATCTTTTACTTGTAAAATAAACTTATCCATTCTTTGTTCAATACATTTGACTTCTTTACTTCCAGCCTTTTCTGTATTTCTATCCTGATCTCTTGTGTGTAATTCACCATCTCGACACACCCTGGCAAAGTGCCCCCTCCTATTGCATTTGTTACAAGTGACATACCTGGCTGGGCATTGAAATTAAGTGGCAAAATGGTTGTTGCTGCCACACCGGTAACACTTTGGACCCTTCTCTCTGTAATCTATACTGGTGTTGGCATTCTCTTTAAACCTCATCTTATACACATCATTCCTGTCTTCTTCAGCATTAATAGTTGCCACCACCTCCCCATCCGGTTTCATTTCTTTTACGCACCTTGCTGTGTGTTCCACATAACTGTGTAAGTCCCTACAAAACTGCGATATAATTCTGTACTGACTCCTGTTTGCCTTGACACCTTTTAAAAAATGTGTGCCGCTCTAGAACCACATTGATTCTATCCCCAAAATGTTTTTCTAATTTTTGCATGGTCTGCACATACACGTCAACTTCCCCAACAGCATTTCCTTCCTGCTCTGGCACAGGCAGTGATTCATATACTTTACACCCTTGTACACCCAGATTATGGAGTAAAATATGTTGTTTTCTTATTGAATTAAACCTTTGCCCCCCTATGGCTATGAGGTACGACTCAAAGAGTTTCACCCATTCCTTCCAGCTAATCTCGGGTTCTCCTATGTCATTCAGGAAGGGCGGGGGTTGGTTCATGCTTGCTGCTGCCATTTGAAATGGGAGAGGATGAACCAGAGACTAAATAAAACAGGAGGGGTTTGGAAAATACCAAACGGTCACAATACTACACAGTTTGGATTGCTAATCTCTATTATAGTACAGGCAAATTTTCCAGCAGTACACACAACTCAACAATCCAATGTAAACAGTAGGGAACGCTGCAAAGTCAAGGTAAAAATGGATATAAGAGAAACTTTCACTATAACCCACGTAGCGTGGGCCAACTGATTGTCTCGTGGGCTTACTGTTCCAATATTTCTTACTTGTACTTCTTCTCCACGAACTTCGCCCTAAAAGGCCCTTGGAGACTCTTCGCAAAAACAAAACACTGAAACTGACTGAAAATGCCGCTCCTTAGCTCCTGGTGCGCCGGCCAGATCGCATAACGCCGGATACAGCTGATATTCCGAAGACGTGTGTCGGGAATAGGCGGCCCTTTTCTCCTGATGCGCTGACAGAATTCACCGGCTCCGGAACACTAGTCACGAAGGCAGTCAGCTTCTGACCAGCTGACTAGAGAATTGAAGCGCAGGCGCCAAACCGAGACGCTAGTCCGTTAGAACCTGACAGGAAATCCTGACACAACGCTGAGGAATCGTCCGCCGACAACCCTGCTGCAGATCCCAAAGACAACAGACGTCGCTCTGCACTCCTTCCGATACTTTACACACCAATGAAAATTCTCCAGCACACTACAGGTACGAGTAACTAGCGGGTCCTCCGGTCAATTTTACGTCTTTTCCTGAGCAAAATCACCTTCGCACACACCCAGAGAGTCAGGCTTCCTCCGCTACATACGCAATTTTCCTCCTGCAGACACATGGCAGCATTTTGTAAGAAAACAGTGGTCCAAAGCAGTGCATGAATAAAAAAGAAATATTAAGCAAAGCCTTAATAAGCCGCTTGTATTTGTCCAAGTCCAGCCGGACAAGGAATTTATTTTCACAATGTACAAGAGCACAGTCCTGTGCTTTACCACAAAACAGAAAAGATTAGGGAGAGTTAGAGGTAAGAAGAGGTTTTACAGGCAAGAAAAAGAGCAAACTGGACACTTTTTAAATAAAAAATGCAAGTGTTTTGCCAGAGTAGTATATACAGTGAATGATACACATTGTTTTATACTGTACAACTACTGTAAAAGGTCGACGTTTCGATCCCCCGCTCTAAGATACATGGGGATCATCATCAGGACTTATTAATTTTGTATTGCCTGTTGGGAAAAGTTTTATACGCCTGTGGGAGAACAGGAGAAGAGAAAGAAACAAAAAAAGTTTTTCAGGGTTTCATATTTACAATTGAAAGATAAGAGTCAGCATTGCTCCACATTTTTAAGAAGACTGTAATCGAATTCGCGGTGACTGGGCGAAGAGATGTGATGTGCACCGTCAATACATTTGTGTAAGCAAGGTGACATTTCAAACCTCGAACAAACGACTTTGCACACTTTAAAATTGCGGCGCAGTGTGGGCTAGTTCGTGCATGGCGGGATTTGACGGGGAAAAAACTGAGTAAAGTGAGTGACTAGTGATGCGGCCGCGGGTGGGTCTTTGTGGGACTGCGTGGTGACAGTGAACAACAGTTTAAATAAAGCTAGCCTGTGATGTGACTGACTTAGCCTATTCATGCAAGTTACTAAGTTACCTCTTTAAAAGAGAGGTGCATATGAAGATGCTTGGGTATCAATGTCTCGATCCTTGGGTTGATTGCCAGGAATCCTGCAAGGTTATGCCGCATGATTGGGCGAGCAAGGTCCGCAGAGGGTGCTGGTGGCCGGGGCCACGTTTCCCGCGTCGGGGAACTGCTAATTGATTAATCCTTTAAGAATCAAAAAGCGGATTATTTAGGATTCTGGCATAGAAATAAGTGAGATCGGGGTGGGCTAGGCAGGAGATATACATACCAGTTATTTTGCCGAGTTGCAAAATGATGGCGGTACCGGGTCGATGCACGGATCCGCTGCGGGGGAGAAGGGAGGTTTAAGTACAAGTGGTTGTGCTGCGCTGGGTGTTGGGAGGAAGCCGGCGGCGGCAGAGTGCGGCTTACCTGGTAATGGGAGCGATGTCCTCGTGTACCCCGGTGCGGCTGATGCTGCAGTCAGTCCGTGAGTGGGCTGGTTGCTGGAGTCCCTCATGTGATTGGCTGGGGGTGGGCGGAGCCACGTCCTCATGGGGGCAAGGCCGCAGGTGATGGAAGGGAGTAATTCAGTGGCTGTGGAGGGCACGGCGGCCATTTTGAAGAGGGGTCTCTGACTGAGGTGGACCAGGGTTCAGTGCAGAGGGTAACCGGGTGCTGGTGAAGTGGTTTGCAAAGTGACATCAAATTGTGCAATAAATTACTTCACATTTATGAATAAATACATGCTTGAAAAATAGACATTAATGAGACGAATTAGATTATAATAAAGTTGTCCAATCTTCACTTCGATTCAGACCAGTACGGATAGTGTTAAATTGTAGGATACTTTTTAATTCCTCTTTGTTCAATAACCGTGCCAAGTTGCCTCCACGTCGGGCAATTTCACCACTTTCAGGATTGTCCATCTTAAATTATCCTCCGTGTGGTTTGCTTCGGAGAAATGTTCCACCAAAGGAGCATTGGGGGTCTTGCATCTGATCCGACTCCTATGCTGGGAAATCCTGGTCTTCGCCTTTTGGGTGGTCTGGCCGATGTACATTTTGGGGCACGGGCAAAGAATCGCATAAATAACATTGCTGCTATTACAATTACTGAGGCATTTCATAGAGACAGTGGTGCCATTATGTGAAAAGTCACGTGCTTCAATAGTGTATTCACATACATTACAAGCCCCACATTTGACATGTCCAATCACAGGTGGGAGTCCCCATACAGATTCTAGAGTTGATGTGAGTGGGGGGATCTGGGAGAGCTGCTCTGACTAGGTGGTCCCGGAGATTTTTACTTTTCCGGAAAGCAAACAAAGTTCTTTCTAGTTTGATCGTGCCAGCGTTTACAGTGGGCCAATACTCGCTATTGCCTCGGCTTTACCAACTATAATTTTAAGAAGAATTTGCTCCAGGGGCACCTTCTGCTGTATTGCTACATTCAGCTCCTCCTCTGCCAGAGTTTTAATAAGTTTTTCCACTCTTCCCTTTTCATGTTTTTGATTATATAGTGTGTAGCTCAAGGTCTCCCCTCGTGCCCGTGCTTTGAATGCATCCTATGCAATACCAGAGGGGGTGCTTCCTCTGTTGATCTCCCAGTACACTCTGATCCACTCATTTATATGTTTAATATATTCCTCATCCTTTAGTAATGCCCTCTGAAACGTCCAGCAGTTTTCCCAGTTAGCAACCCTCCCGAGCTTAAGAGTGATTATTAGGGGTTTATGATCAGAGATTATCCGTGGGTGTTTTTCCATCTGAGTTCTTGCAGCTAAAGAGTTTGACACTAAAAAGTAATCCAGTCTCACGGAGATCTTGTATGGTTCTGAATAGAATGTACTACCTGTGCCTACAGGATTCAACCGAGCCCAAAGATCCGGTAGTGAATTATGATTTGCCAAGTAGACTATTGCGCGGCATGTTTTTTTTTACTGCCAGTATATACCTGCCCCACCTCCGTTTCCAAACCAGTCAGCCCATTAATATTGAAGTCCCCGCAGCAGATGATAGGTTCTGGCCATAGGGCTAATTCTGAATCCAAGAACTCGAAAATATCTGGGTCATCTTCCGTTGACCCATATATTGAAGCTATAGTGAATGTCTCACCTTTAATTGTACATTCGAGGAGGACCCATCTCCCTTATTGTTCCTCCCTCTTTCTTTTAACTATTGTATCCCTTCCTTTAGCTAGTACAGCCAAGCCCTGAGTCTTTGAGCCTTGCTTAGTATGTCCAAGCAGTGAGAAACCCAGCTGCTCCAGAAGATATCCCTTCATCCCTTCTATATGTGTCTCCTGTAGACAAACTAGATCTAATTGCATTGACCTAAGGAGTGCAGCCACCCGCTGACTTTTTGTACAATCATTGAACCCGCAAACGTTAATTGACACAATCCGCATACTCATTAGAAAACATCATAGAGCTCTCCTACCTTTCCTGTCAGTACATTAAAAGAACCCGAAAAGTGTGCTAAGCTGTGCTGTGTGTGCTGTGTGTCCCCCCCTTATGCCAACTCCCCCCACCCCTCCCACCCCACCCAGCAAACCTCCCCCCAGAGCCGCCCCCCTTACAGGCAAATAAGTCAGTCATGACCTACGAGTGACCGCTTAGGTTTCTGCTATCGCATCTTCCTCCCTCCCCAATGCCAATCAAAACTTCAATGTGAAGACCCCCGTTGGTTAGATCTCATATTACTCTTTACATTTACGTACATTTTGCCTTGGCTTGCCTGCCTATGTGAAGATAAATAAAAAAAGGAACGGGGGACAAGCAAGGAAAAAAAAGAAAAAAAAGACGGTTTGGCCCAGTCAATAAAGTGCCTGTGCGAGCCAAGGCCCCTTCACATGTACCCTATGCCTGCCCCTTTAATTCCTCCATATATTGTCTTGCTTGAACCTCTGAAAAAAGCATTTTAACCTGTTGTTAAAAAGAGTTTTTTTTGTTGATAATGAAGAGGCAGGAAATATATCTTCTTTAAGATGGATTTATTCTTGAAGAAGAAGAGGTAAAACAGCTCATCCACCCACCTGACAGCAGGCTCTTCATACAGTCACAAAATAATCTATCACAGAGCCAGAGTCAAACCATTCTATTCCAGAACTACAACTATGTCACTAAGAGAACTTCTCTACATTGAAATAAATAAATAAAAAGGAACATTACAACATATCTCCCTTCTTTATGCATAAAAAACAACAAAAAAGTTAAAGTAATATAATCATGTAAATAAGAAGGACCACGAGTATTCCTACAAGATCTACGAACAGAAGGAAGAGTCTTTTCAGTAACAACCCTTGAGTAGGTGTTTAACATGTTTTTACACACAGCAACACGGTTCAAATTTCATATCCTATGAGCAGATGTTTTTACAGCGTTTTCAAACACTTTAAGAACTTTAATGGGTTTAAAAAATGTAGAACTAGAGACACAGAAACCTGTTTTTTTTATCCTTACAAAATCACCAACAGCAACATTCGTCATTTTTACCGCATGTCTTAAATCATAATATTCTTTGCACTTAAGACACTTTTGATCCTCCTTGTCTTGCCATGAAGTGGAGTCTAACACCTCACCTTTTAGAGAAAAAAGGGGCATATTATCAAGGGGGTTTATCTCCGCTTTTTTGGCTTTAAAAGCCAAGAAAGCGGAGATAAAATTATCTCCCTATTACCAAGCTGTCGCTAACACCAGTTAGTGACAGCTAAAAGGAGATAGCGACCTTCTTGGGCCCCGCTTTGCATGTCAGTGATATTTATCACTAATGACATGCAAAGTGGGCGTGCCAAGATGTTAGAGACTGGAAACAGTCCCTAACATCGCTATCTCCTATTACCAACTTTTGGAGATATTCGCGCTATGCGCGAATATCTCCAAAAGCTAACACCTGCCCTGAGCAGTTCTTAGCCATGTTATCCAATGGGAGGTGGATAACATGGCTAAGAGCATTTGCTCGATAATGCATGAATATCGCTGACTTTTCAGCGATATTCATGCATTGCGGCCGTTTTTTATCTCATTTGCGATAAACCTTGCTAATAGCAAGGTTTATCTGCGATAAAAATCGCCGATGTGCGGCGATAATTTTTGTCTCTAAACAAGTTAGAGACAAAAATTATCGCTAGTTGTTGGTAATATGCCCCAAAATGTATTAACCCAAGGTGGTTCAAGAAAGGTGTCAGGTTGTCTACCTCTAAATAAAAGGAAAGGGGATATCCCAGTGACAGAATGAGGAACAAAACAATATACACAAACTCTTTTTGAAACCTCATCTTTCAAGTTCCATTTTGTTTAGCTAATGACACAGTTTTTTTCAAAACCCTGTTAAATCTCTCCACAGTACCATGTGATTCAGTGTGATAGAATGCACATTTTTTATGAATAATACCACAGTTACTAAGAAAACTTTCCATCTCACTAGAGACTAATTAAACACCATTGTCGGTGAGCAATGTTTCAGGAATTCCTTCCCTTGAAATGAGTAGTTTCAGAAATTCAATTACAGTACTTGTGTTTATGTTCTTAGTAAACCAAATTTCTGGCCACCTAGAATAGAGATCCATTGCCACGATGATAAAAGTATCAATTCAATTCAATTTAAAAATACTTTATTCGGATTTACCAAGAACAAACCATAAAAGCAACATTACAGTGATAAAAATACAATTATTTTAAAACCCAGGTACATTAATGGTAAAACATGTATTTTAAAAAAAATCATGAAGACTAATTAGAACCTGGTACCCATACAATTTGTTTAAAAAACTGGGATAGATTTTTACCAATTAAAAAAATGGACACAGTGTGTAAAACCATTAATTTGGAAAACTCTTCCTTAGTCTCAAAGCCGATTTTAAAAATCCAACCACAAATAAAATAAAGTACCAATGTCCAAAGGGGTTACTGTTATTTCTGACAAACTTTATGTCCTGCTGGTTCTTTTCTTGCTTGTAAAATGTATGGCCACAAGATTGTGGCCCTTTTCATTTTGACTCAGAAAATGTCTCATAGATAAAGGTTTTAAAACTTTCCCCAAGTCTGTGGTTATTATAAGAAAAGTAAATGCGGTTAAATATTGCCTGTTTATGCTAACTCCCTCTGATTCACAGGATTTATATTAAGGTGACGAGGATTGGTAAGTCATAGTTTACAGATATAAGTCCTAAACGGACCTCTGGGCAAACTGATAGGGTGACTAAATTAGTAAACGATTAAGCAGGACTGCTAGTTCAAAGTGTGAATGTTATATGGGCCCAAGATGAGTATGGTAAAACTGGGCTAGTAGGTCCCTGCACGCTCTATCAGCACGTTGATACCAAAGTTGGTAGCTTTAAATTCAGCTCACTAGACACTTTGTGTCCCTTCATCTCAGAACTGCAGGTTCATACTTTCTCCCTTTGTAACAGTTTTGCCGTCCTTCTCCTCCTCTGTCTTTCCAAACTGTTTCTTTTTTCCTCTCTTCATTCAGAAAATGTCAGTTGAGGGAAAATAAATGCTTGTTCCCCCCACCAGCAACCACTGGCTCAAATTAAGCACTCACTGTGCTCTAGTAGGAGAAGCTCACTCCAACTGCTAGTCTCTCAAGATACACCTCTCCAGCAGTACTTAATTTGTAAATAAATAAGTGCCAGGGCACTTCTGAGGAGAAAACAGTAGCTCGCACCACCCGTTGCACTACTACAGACAATTCAGACTTTTTATACATTAAATATGAGTACTACTTGCCACCCAAGCGATTTTTCTTGCTTTGGGTGGCAGATATTAGTCATTTTAATGTATAGAGAATAATTAAAAAACTGTTGTTGTGTTTATCACAAAATTGGAAAACAACGCCACCATGTGGCTGGCAGCCATGAGTTCTGGTGTTGATAATTAGTGCTGTTTCGAGCACCGTAAACCACCCGCTCAAATTAAGCACTGCTCTTCAGAATAATTTGTGCCTGCCTTGCTGGGGAAACAGTAGGGCAAGAAGTAGCAATAATTGGTATAACATTCCAAATTGACCAAAACAAAGAGGGAAAAGGCTAAAGAATATTTTATGAGCTACAAAAGATATTAGATTAAAAGAATCTCAATTTAGAAACAGCTGTGGAGGAAGTAACTCCCCATGTACAGGCAGAGTCTAAACAGGGGAAACTTTTGTGCTACCACCACGTCTTCTTTCATATTCCCCAATATCACAGTGAGCAATTAATGAACTAAAGGCAGAAAAGAGACTGACTGAAAAAGTATGTCGGATCAACTACATTAAATCGTGGGGACTGTGCAAAAATTAAGAACTTTAAAGAAAAAGAATGAGAGGAAGTAATTCATATTAGAACCGAGCTAGAAGAAATTAGTTAACAGGTTTAAACTTTTTTAATCAGACTAACAGAGGTGAAAGAGAAAACTGGCTTGCTAGAAGAACCCTAAGGATTTTGTGATACTGAAAGTGGATTACCATAAAAACAAACTTCAGACGAAAAACCGTGATTAAAAAAAAAAATGCTCTAGCTAGAAGTTGAAATCTGTGGCTCATTGGGATTCCCGAAGATTAGGAGTGAGCTCTCAGTGTAGAAACATTTCTATGATGTTATTAAAATGACTGTTCTTAAGGAGAAAGCAGATAGAGCACAAGACTTAACTATTACAAGAGTTGTTTCCATAAAATGTAAGTTTGGGGCCACTTTTTCCAACCGCTTCCCCCAACCACCCAAGCATCGTTTTGGCCTATCTTTTCTTTTAGATTTTGAAGTAAAAATCCTGAAAAAGGCATAAGCGGAAATTATTTATAAGTCCTCTGGTGGCTTTACATTATGCATTTCTGTAAACATGTCATTCAATATGGCACAAAGGAGTGATGAATTAAGAAACATGATATTGATTTTAGGGTGTCATGTGCGTAAGCTTGGATAGTAGAGCAAACCAGGCTCACAGTGTTGTAGCATGAGGGCCTTAACATATTCGGTGATGCAAAGGTATCCTAGGCCTTTCCTACAAAAAAATTGAAAGTAAAAAAAGGATTAAATAGGACTGAAATATTGGTAAGATATTGGAACATCTGAAAGGAACTCTCCTCCCTTTCCACTTTTTGGTTGGCTTACTTTTTCATATTTCTTTTTGTTTGTGTGAAAGGACAGTCATCATAACTACGCCCTAAACTGGTTAGTTGTTGGGAAAGAACATTTAGGACCTAATTACGATGTCGGGTGAATTTACATACGCCTGACACGGTTGCGGTCTCGGGACCGACCGACATCCGGTCGGCAGTCTTGACACCGCGATTACAATGCAACCTCACATGATGCCGTCGCATGTTCCCATTTGTCTATGGGAGCTTGTGCTACAGCCATAAACAAATCGTAACACAAGTTCCTATAGAAAAATGGGAGAATCTGTTCATCCCACACTGCGTGGCAGGCACCTCAAGGCAAGGAGCCTGCATGATGAAGCCCCAACCGGAGCCCGCACGATTAAGGGAGCCCTGCTAGGGACCCCCAATGTCGCTTTCCAACATTGTAATCCGTTTGGTGAAAACACCGTCCGAAGGGATTAGTGCTGGTCTCCGACTGGCTGACAGGCCCCTTGAGCCCATTGGAATCCAGTCGGAATGATCAACCAGTTTCAGTTTTGACCTCCTGCATTTGTAATGTCGCAGTTGAAACTGAAACCAAGATGAGGCTCCGAAAGTTCCGACCCTCATCGTAATTAGTGCCCTAATGTTTTTATATTAATACACTCAGAGTGTGCGGCACATAAGACAATTTCTGTGTAGTTTGTCAATGTATTCTAGATACAGGTCCTCCATGGCAAATATCTAGGGAAGGCGACTAGAGAAGACAGACCACTAACTAATTTTCAATTTGATATATTTGCTTTCAAACATCTGAAAATGACATGTGAGTGTTAACTGTCGAGTCAGTGAGCAAATATTTATTGTATAAGTTGTAAAACCAACTACAATAAAACAGTAGCCCGATTAATAGATTTACTCAACTCTGACTGAAAAATATTTGTCAAATATATTATTAAAGCTGTCCCAATCTGCCATGAAAAACAGCATTGATTTCCACCAAAGAGGATTAAAATTCCAGTGCTAAACTCCTGATAACATACTATCACCTAATATCATCAAAACACAAGAGATTTGTGCTATATTGATTATTCAATATCTTTGACTGACTTGAAAGACTTTGGACAAACATCCAGTCAGGGTTATTGACCAAACCCTTCTTTCTTTAATAGTCGAACTTGACACAGAAACATGGGTTCTATTGAAATGAATGGAAGAACACAGTTTAACTCCAAAAATGTGGACAGGAAATGGATCATAACAAAGATGTATTTTGGTTCCACTTATGTTTTTTCTTTGTATTGCAGACCAGCCAGAAACATTGAGTCACAGTGATGGTGTTCCTCCAAGACTAGGACAGTCACATATCACTCACCAAACTTACACTGAAGATTTGGTGCTTTTCTCTTCCACTCAGATGGGTCTGCTGGTACACTTAACTGACTCTAGGAATATACCAACTTCATTGGTTTAAGGATAAAATACGCAAAGCAAAATTATGTATTTTATTTGTAAAACATCAAAGCTTTACTGGTACATTAAAAATAAAATATGACTGATGATCCATAATAAAGTTCTTGGACAGCACGTTATGAATTTGGCCAATAATAGTAACAAGGTTACTGGGACTTTTAAACGATTCTCCAGAAAATTCTGAGAGGAAGCAATCAGGTCAACAACCACCATTACCACAACCAAGTTAACTCTGCAGATATTACATTTGGTTATTGTTTTTAATCAAAAACTTGACAAATTATTTTTTAAAGCATTCACAGTCTGTAAGAAATTGGCCTTTTCTGAGTGGTCCCCCAGGTTTTTTTGCCTTTCCTGGACCCTATATTCTGTGCACCTTACCCCTCTACTCAGTACTAAAATGTCTGTGCACCCCTTTTAAATAAAGTACAATCTGCATATTCCTAATTAGTATAACTGAAAGGTAAATGGCATTAGTGGACTGCAGCACCTATTGTGCCATTCACTACAGCAACAGTGTAAAAAGACATCATGCCTACCATTGTAACAGTGCAACACATGAACTGCGACCTGCTAAAAGTAAACCCTTTCTGACAGGTAAAAACCTTCCTCCTAATAATAATAAGTCACACCTATGTAGACCTTGTAGCCCTCAAGGCAAGGTGCATGGTATTTAAACGTACAACATAGAGATTTGTTAGCATGTCCTAAAATTGACTAGCCCCCAAAGGCTATTTTCACTATAGAAAGGATGGTGGATAATAGAGAAACGCTGGGAAACAATATTAAATACTAATACTGTATCTCTGAAATAGAGCCAGCTATGCAAATAAATAAGCAACTATTTGTAATTTTTATTAAAAATCTGATTCAATAGAAGAGTAAAATGTTTCGTAAATATTAAGAAGAAGTAACTTAAGAAAGTTATAGTTTCCCTCCCTAAAGTTTCTGGAAGATCCCAGCCATTGTTTAACCTTGAATTGGGTTTTGAAAAGGTGTACAATGCTTCTCAGAAACAAACATTAGGCTAGTCTGAATGGGAAGAGATGAGTCCTCTGACCTCCAGAGAATATTCAGGGTGGGTGCTGTGAGTATCCTTTTTGACACTAAAGTGTCTAATCCTGCTTGAGTGTCAAATCCTGCTTGGCAGGTCTGCTTGGTTCAGTACAACACTTGAGACTCACTTAAAAGGGAGACAACAGGATGTTTCCACAATTCTTTTGAATCCACTGTCTGATTGCTGAAGGACCTTAGTTTTGTCCTACCAGACTCCTGTCTCTGTGATTGCTGTGGGGACATCACCTGCTCTAAACTGGATTTGAATGTTAAATGTGATAGGGTTACAATGATACACTCCCCACACACACCCCAGCCCACAGGGCACTCATATAGTGTGGCTGATGACGGGTCTGGTGGCTCAGTGGACTAATGCGTCCATTGCAGGGGCCTGTGTTCGACCTCATGGTCACAGGTTCAAATCCCGGCGGGTCCACTCAGCCTTTCATCCATCTGAGGTCGATAAAATGAGTACCATTGAGTTGGGTAACAATGAACATCTGTTATTCAGCGCCAAGAGACCTCTGGGTGAACGTGCGCTTTACAAATACACATGTTATGTTATGTTATGTTTGACCATCTTGAAATTGCCCTGAAACATGGACTTTTGGGACTGTTTACTAGAAGGCAAATAGGAACTACTAAATCTGTGGTTAAGGTTTGACCCAGATACTTTTCCCCTTTGGTTACGGCATGACCACAAATCACCCCACCCTGCCTAGCGGATTCCATTTTCTAAATTGGTTTGGGATTTTGACCGCCTTGCATTATGAATGTATTACTCCTCTGCATGAATACTGTACATATTGCCTTGAATTAAGTCTGCCTGCCCTGTGCTATAGCTACCAGGGCATTGAGATCAGGTTAATGTAGTGACTTTGAGGGTTCACCCTGACAAGGGTTGTGATTATTCCTTGAGGAGGGTAGCCACCCACCCCAAATAATAATACAATTTCTTACACAGTCTATTTAAATTAAGACAGTCTACCACTTATTGTCTACTCAGAGAAGATCCTCATTGTATACTCTTACCCATATCAATTTCTAACAATCTGTGTTCAGTTTCTATCTTCTAAAGTGTATATGCTAAAGAATCTAACTATGGAGTCAACAGTTGAGGCCCCACGATCACTGTATAATCAACAAGCTATTAAAGTGTTAAATAAGTACAAATTACCCTCATTGACTTCACTTTCCAGTTGAAGAGGTCCAAAGTAAACTTTTATTAAATAAAACTTTTAAGGGTACAAAGTTTCCAAATGATATTGACAGCTTGCTAACGTGGAAGAAATTGTTATATTTTGTAAGACAGTA